>NW_027122656.1:0-6042 GCF_030686945.1 Centruroides vittatus | reverse complement strand
ACGCGCCTAGTGCCGATTCGGCACCAATCGATTTTTAATTAGTTCGTGTAAAAATTCTAATTGTCCGAAAAATCTGAAAAAATTATTACCTGTCTAATTTTTCTTCAATTTTATGATGCGCTATTCATTTTTTGCTTAAAGCGTTCCGTTATTTTTAATTAATTATTGGTGCCAAATCGGCACTATGGCGCGCGTTATCTCGGATTTCAATTTTCAAATTTCCCGCCAGTTGTTGTTACTAAAAATAGCCGCAGCGGTGGCGCGCGCGCGCGCTTCTTTGTTTATAATGGCGTTATTTTAAAGTGAATTACTTCTAATAAACTGAAATTTGATCAGAAATAATTTAAATTTTTCCATTGGTATTTTTAAATGTTTTTATAAAGTTTTATGACATCATCACATTTTTCTAAGTGAAAGTAAACAATTTGTTAGCCATTTTACTATCAGCTGATAGAAAGGGGAGTTTTTGAAAACAAAGTAATAAAGCGATTAGTAGTTTCTTCTTTTTGACAGTTGAGGACTAGCGAGTCTATTATTTTTGCTAGAAAAAACAAGCTTTACTACTCTGAGGTTAAAAATAATACAATTTCGTGAAATTTAATAAATCTGATGTCAATAAATAAAATTATTTATAGTGAGTTGATGTTTTTTAAGTTTAATTTTTGCATTTACAAATCAAATTACAGAAAATATAATAAAAATTTCATTTTTTATTACACCAACGAGTATTTTATTCTGTTAGATAGTAGAGAAATCGAGGATGTAATGACATTTTTATGACCATCACGCGATTGTTTTTTCTTCTCCCCGGCCATGCTGTTTTTGCGTTTTATATAAATTTTGTCGTTGATACAAGCGTCCAAGTCGAAGTTCAATCTTTCTATTTGACATTTAACACCTATGATCAAGTCACACCTGCGACTTACGTTGTTTATTTCGTACCTTCACGACATATTGATGTTACACAGTCCTTTTTCTAGAGAAATTTTTCTATTTCTCTTACGTTTTGCGAGGTATTTGGACCCTGTCTGGAATCTCACATGTACAATAGTACACATTTCAATAGACGATATAAAAAATCGCTTGTAAAATACATATGAACTATGCACATAAAAATGTAGCATCGAAAATGTTAAGTTTTATAAAATACATTTTTTCCCCTATATTTTGTCTTTCATGAATTGGAATATTCTTTTATTGCTGTTGGTTTAATACTTATAGATCATATGGGTTTTATGAGGGTTTTTTTTTTTTGTTTGCCGTCTTTTCAAATATGTATTATTGTTCTAAGAATGTAAATAAACTTTCAAATAAATGGTATAACTCTAGTACCTGTCTTCAGATGAATCCAGAAATGGAATGTTTTAAAATTTTCAATTTTTGCCGTAAAAACACTGAATGATAGGTAAAATAATAATTATAATTACTTAAATAAATAAAAATTTTATTGGAACTACTGTCATAAAACTTCGTAAGATGATACCAAACTACAAATAAATAAAATAAATCAATCTCCTGTCAAATTGTATTTTTTTAAATTAAAACTTCGATTCCCAAACAAGGTTAGGCTTGGTCTAGGGCAGTAATTATTGAGTCACGTGACAGAAAAGGGAGCTTACAAAAAATTTACCAAATAAGGAACCCTATTCACATATTTCCATATTTGGTAAATTTTAGTCCTCTCCCTTCTCTGTCACGTGACTTTTTACTCTGATACTATATAAGTGCAGTTTTTTCGCATTAGCTCGTCATTGTTTTTGTTGCTGTTTTTGGTTTCGAGTATAGTTCTTCTTTTTTACGATTGTGTTAAAACAGCGCTATGGATAAAAGTAATTTTTACTTGCTTTCATCTTCGGAGATAACAGAGATGATTGAAGATGATGATGATGTTTTTTCTTCGGAGGAAGAGGATGATATTTTGGAGCAGCGAAAATCGGACTCTGAATCTGAACAATCTTGTTCAGACCTAGACGAGGTTAGTACTTCTGGTTCATTTTTTATGGGTAAAGACCGTGTAACTAGGTGGAATAAGGAAATGCCCCTTCAAACTCAGAGGAGAGAGAAAGAAAATATTATAACTCATTTGCCTGGCCCAAATGGAAGAGCAAAGTTCGTCAAAACACCTTCGGAATGCTGGAAGTTATTTTTTGATGACGATATATTAAATCATATTGTCGAAAATACAAATAAGTATATAGAGAGAATAAAAGAAAAATTTAGCCGCGAGCGTGATGCCATCTCAACAAATATTTGTGAAATAAAAGCTTTTATAGGAATATTGTTTGCATGTGCGGTGATGAAATTAAATACAGTAAATTTGCGAGATATTTGGACCTCCGATGGTTTCGGAATAGAAATTATAAAACCTGTGATGTCAGAGAAAAGATTTAGTTTTCTAATAAGAGCGTTAAGATTTGACGATAAAGCTACTAGAAATGATCGTCGTAATACTGACAAACTCGCTGCGGTGCGAGATTTTTTTGAGAAATTTGTTACTAATTGCCAAAAGAATTATTACCCATCGGAATATTTAACTATAGACGAGATGTTGGAGGCATTTAAGGGCAGATGCCAATTCCGGCAATATATTCCAAGCAAGCCGTCAAAATATGGGATAAAAATTTTTGCCTTGACAGATTCAAGGACTTTTTATAGTAGCAACTTAGAAGTATATGCGGGAATGCAACCGCAGGGCCAATATTTCACAAGTAATTCTCCTAAAGATGTTGTGTTAAGATTATGTAAACCCGTAGCAGGCTCTGGAAGGAATATAACATTTGATAATTGGTTTACGAGTTACGAACTTGCATTAAAATTATTAGACATAAAGCTGACGTCAGTCGGTACTTTAAAAAAAAATAAAAGAGAAATACCGCCAGAGTTCATTACTTCGAGAAACAGAACTGTATTCAGTAGCATGTTTGGATTCCAAAAAAAGTGTACTTTAGTTTCATATTCTCCCAAAAGAAATAAAGTAACTCTCTTACTATCAACTTTACACCACAACAATAGCATTGATTCTTCAACCGAGGAAAAAAACAAACCCGAAATCGTAACGTTTTACAATCTTACAAAGGGAGGCGTCGACGTTGTTGATAAACTGGCGTCACGTTATAATTGCGCAAGATACTGCCGACGCTGGCCCCTTGTTATTTTTTATAGTTTGCTAAATATTTCGGCCGTAAATTCTCATGTCATTTATTATCTGAATAATAAACTTCCACAAAATCAACGCAGAAGACACTTCATGAAACTGCTATCGATCGAACTAATGACTCCGCAATTAAAATTACGTGCACAAAAAGAAAATTTACCCAGAAACATTAGAACGGCAGCCCTTCAATTCTCTAAATTGCAACATGAAACATCAGAATCGGAATCAGAATCAACAACAGCATCAACAGGGACATCACCGGCATCAACATCAGTAGCATCCACATCTGCGGCATCCACATCTGCAGCATCAACATCACGGAAGCGATCATCCTGTTCTGATTGCGGTTATAAAAAAGGCAGAAAGACGACAAATAAATGTTTTCGATGTAATAAATACATTTGTGGTGAGCACTCACATAATTTATGTAAGTCATGTATAGAAAGTTCAGAAAGAACAATAGAATTAGAAAGTTAATACTATATGAACGTATTCATTTTTTATATTACCTATTTTTCTGTATTTCTTTTATTTTCTGGGTTAGGCATAAGGGGTTGCTTTCAGTGACTTGCAAACAGGACCTTTTGAATATTGTCCAACAAATGAACGATATTTATAGATATATATATCAATAAAAATTGTTTATTTGTTGAATACTGCATCTAAAAAATCCTGTTTGCAAGTCACTGAAAGCAACCCCTTATGCCTAACCCAGAAAATAAAAAATTAACTTTTTTTGCATACGTTAATTATAATTCTTGCAATACAAGATGTACATAAAATTTTAGCATTGTATAATGTAAAATGTATAAACGAATAATAGAAATGAATATTTAAATGTATAAATAAATAATATATAATATAATTTTATCTGTATTACCAATTTATGCTGTTTATCTTAATTATTATTTATATAACTCTTGTATTGAAAGTAGAATAGATGTAAGCAAGAGACGAGATAATTGACATCCAGGCGTTAAGTGTCGCCTGGATGTCAATTATCTCGTCTCTTGCTTATTCAGAGGTCGGCGTGAAGTCCACCATCGTCAGGATTATTATAGATCTAATAGAATAGATGTAAAAAACATTTTGGTATAGTATAAACATTTTTTTCTATTATATTTTTGTTCCGTTTTTTTTATTTTTTAAATACAGTCAGTAATTAATATATATTATTCCTATATAGATTTATTAATTATAATAAACATACACTATTTAATATTATATGAAAATAACACTTTTTAATTAACATCTGAAATGAAGAAGTAATTGAATCGAGTCCCATCGCCATCTTTAATAACGCGCGACAGTAATTAATTGATTCTGAGCGCTTCGCGTTGCATCAATTTAAATAATTTATAAAAATTAAAATTATAAATATGTTTATAAAATAATTGACGATATCTGTTCGTAATAGTATTGTAAAACACACTGTACTTATAGTTTAGCATTTCTGATAAATTTTAATAAATATCTGAATTTTCGTATATTTTATATATAAAAATCGAAGAAAAAAACATAAATTTGTAAAACTTAATAAAAAAAATATCTACAACTTCATAACACATATAAGTATGAGAATCCATCAAAAAAAGATAGTTAATAATAATTAAAATTGAGAAAAAAAATAAAACTTTCAAGGTAAGGTAATTTCTGTGGTAAAATGTGAGGTAAGCGATCACGTGACCAAAACAACAGCATATAACAGTGACAATACTTTACGTATTAATCAGATATTCAGCCAGTTTCAAAGTGGCCTTCCTTTTGCTTTGATGCAGAGCCCCAAACGCGTTTTGAAATTCTCAGCGATGGGCCGCGCTCTTCTGGAGACAGTTTGTCTCACTCCCAGCGCAAGGATTGCTTCAGCGACTCCAAACTTTCATGGCGCTTAGAACAGGCCCTGGCCTCCAAAATGGACCACACACTGTAGTCCATTGGGTTCAGATTCGGCGAGTACGGTGGCCATTCCGCAGACGAGATGAAATCGGGAAAATGAGCCTTGCACACTCCTGAGTCTTCTTCGCCCTGTGTGTCGGCGCCGAGTCCTGCTGAAACGTCCATTTCGCACTGCCAAAATGCTGCTGAGCCCACAGAAGTACCACAGCCTCGAGAATGTCACGGTGGTACACATCTTGATTGATTTTGGCCCCTTGATCGACGAAAACAAGGGGTGTCTTGCCGCTCGCACAAATTCCGCCCCAAACCATGACTGACATTGGATTTTGTGATGTTCGATGACGGCTGAGCGTCCAGGAGCCCCCGCGGACCAGTTCCTGTCGTTTTGATGGTTGTACGGAGAAAAGCTTCTCGTCTGTGAAGAGAATGCACTCCCATTGTCGACCTGCGGCCCGACGCTTGAGTTAACGGGATCTTTGGAGTCTCACGCACTTGTTTTCATCGGTGAGGAGCTGAACCTTTTGGAACTTGTAGGGCTTGAGTACGAGTTCCTTTTTCGCCATTAACCGCACCGATTCGCGATTGATTCTGATCTCACGAGCAATTTTTCTCATGGAGACCTTCGCATGTCAGTCAACTCGCTTTGTGATGATCTTGCGGTTCCTAGACGTGTTGACAGTGCGCTTTCTTCCACGTCCGGGACGGTCACCATTGTGGCCAAGCTCCTTGAATCGCCGAACTGCATCTGAGACTGTCATTTTTGGAACACCGAGCAGACGAACAATTTCACATTGATGCTTTCCTTGCCGGAATAGCTCCAAAATTGCACAACATTTGTTCGACACCATTAAAAAAATAAAGAACTAACCCTTATTACATCGAAAGTACATCTACACGGGCAGGAAATCATGGAGAATTAAACAATAGTATGTAAATTGGTGACAGTAAAAAAGTTCAGGTGCAGCATTGCTACAAACTTTGTACGGGTTAAT